>NW_027590695.1:150000-152500 GCF_964213995.1 Mustelus asterias
CACAGTGATACACACTGACACACACACAGTGACACACACTGACCCACACACACAGTGATACACACTGACACACACACACACACAGTGATACACACTGACACACACACACAATGACACACACTGACACACACACAGTGATACACACTGACACACACACACACACACACAAAGACAGTGACACTGTCCCTCACACACGCAGTGATACACCCTGACACACACACACACACAGTGATACACACTGACCCACACACACACACAGTGATACACATTGACACACATACACAGTGATACACATTGACACACACACACACACAGTGTGATACACACTGACGCACACACACACACAGTGATACACACTGACACACACACACAGTGATACACACTGACACACACAGTGATACGCACTGGCACACACACACACACACAGTGATACACACTGACACACACACACACACCCAGTGACACACACAGTGATACACGCTGACACACACACACAGTGATACATACTGACACACACAGTGACACACACTGACCCACACACACAGTGATACACACTGACCCACACACACACACACAGTGATACACACTGACCCACACACACACACACACAGTGATACACATTGACACATACACACACACACAGTGATACACACTGACACACACACACACAGTGATACACACTGACACACACACACACCCAGTGACACACACAGTGATACACACTGACACACACACACAGTGATACATACTGACACACACAGTGACACACACTGACCCACACACACACACACAGTGATACACACTGACCCACACACACACACACAGTGATGCACACTGACACACACACTCACACACAAAGCTACACGCACACATTGATACACACTGACACACACACACACACACAGTTACACTGTCGCTCACACACGCAGTGATACACATTGACACACAAACACACACACACAGTGATACACACTGACACACACAGTGACACGCACTGACACACACACACACAGAGTGATACACACTGACCCACACACACACACACACACAATGATGCACACTGACACACACACACAGTGATACACACTGGCCCACACACACACACAGTGATACACATTGACACACACACACACAGTGATACACATTGGCACACACACACACACACAGTGATACACACTGACACACACACACACAGTGATACACACTGACACACACACACAGTGATACACACTGGCCCACACACACACACAGTGATACACATTGACACACACACACACAGTGATACACATTGACACACACACACACACAGTGATACACACTGACACACACACACACACACAGTGATACACACTGACACACACACACACAGTGATACACACTGACACACACAGTGATACGCACTGGCACACACACACACACACACAGTGATACACACTGACACACACACAGTGATACACATTGACACACACACAGTGATACACATTGACACATACACAAACACACAGTGATACTCACTGACACACACACACACACACACACAGTGATACACACTGACACACACACACACACCCAGTGACACACACAGTGATACACACTGACACACACAGTGACACACACTGACCCACACACACACACAGAGTGATACACACTGACCCACACACACACACATAGTGATGCACACTGACACACACTCACACTCAAAGTTAAAGACACACATTGATACACACTGACACACACACACACACACAGTTACACTGTCGCTCACACACGCAGTGATACACACTGACACACACACACACAGTGATACACACTGACACACACAGTGACACGCACTGACACACACACACACACACACAGTGATACACACTGACCCACACACACACACACACACACACAGTGATGCACACTGACACACACACTCACACACAAAGTGACACACACACATTGATACACACTGACACACACACACACACACACAGTGACACTGTCGTTCACACACGCAGTGATACACACTGACACACACACACACACACACACGCAGTGATACACACTGACACACACACACACGCAGTGATACACACTGACACACACACACACACAGTGATACACACTGACACACACACACACGCCCAGTGATACACAATGACACGCACACACACAGTGATACACACTGACCCACACACACAGTGATACACACTGACACACACACACAGTGATACACACTGACACACACACACTCAGTGACACACAGTGACACACACACAGTGATACACACTGACACACACAGTCAGTGACACACAGTGACACACACACAGTGATACACACTGACACACACACACTCAGTGACACACACTGAACCATACACACACACAGTGATGCACACTGACACACACAGTGATGCACACTGACACACACACTCACACACACAGTGATACACACTGACACACACACACTCAGTGACACACACACAGTGATACACACTGAGACACACACACAGTGA
>NW_027590695.1:155000-205203 GCF_964213995.1 Mustelus asterias
TACACATTGACACACACACACACACAGTGTGATACACACTGACGCACACACACACACAGTGATACACACTGACACACACACACAGTGATACACACTGACACACACAGTGATACGCACTGGCACACACACACACACACAGTGATACACACTGACACACACACACACACCCAGTGACACACACAGTGATACACGCTGACACACACACACAGTGATACATACTGACACACACAGTGACACACACTGACCCACACACACAGTGATACACACTGACCCACACACACACACACAGTGATACACACTGACCCACACACACACACACACAGTGATACACATTGACACATACACACACACACAGTGATACACACTGACACACACACACACAGTGATACACACTGACACACACACACACCCAGTGACACACACAGTGATACACACTGACACACACACACAGTGATACATACTGACACACACAGTGACACACACTGACCCACACACACACACACAGTGATACACACTGACCCACACACACACACACAGTGATGCACACTGACACACACACTCACACACAAAGCTACACGCACACATTGATACACACTGACACACACACACACACACAGTTACACTGTCGCTCACACACGCAGTGATACACATTGACACACAAACACACACACACAGTGATACACACTGACACACACAGTGACACGCACTGACACACACACACACAGAGTGATACACACTGACCCACACACACACACACACACAATGATGCACACTGACACACACACTCACACACAAAGTGACACACACACACACAGTGACACTGTCGCTCACACAAGCAGTGATACACACAGACACACACACACACGCAGTGATACACACAGACACACACACACACACACTCACACAGTGATACACACTGACACACACACACACGCCCAGTGATACACAATGACACACACACACACAGTGATACACACTGACCCACACACACAGTGATACACACTGACACACACACACAGTGATACACACTGACACACACACACTCAGTGACACACAGTGACACACACACAGTGATACACACTGACACACACACTCAGTGACACACGGTGACACACACACAGTGATACACACTGACACACACACACACTCAGTGATAAACACTGAACCATACACACACACAGTGATGCACACTGACACACACAGTGATGCACACTGACACACACACTCACACACACAGTGATACACACTGACACACACACACTCAGTGACACACACACAGTGATACACACTGAGACACACACACACAGTGATACACACTGACACATACACACACAGTGATAAACACTGACACACACACACAGTGATACACACTGACACACATACACAGTGATACACACTGACACACACACAGTGACACACACTGACCCACACACACAGTGATACACACTGACACACACACACACACACACAGTGATACACACTGAACCATACACACACACAGTGATGCACACTGACACACACAGTGATGCACACTGACACACACACTCACACACACAGTGATACACACTGACACACACACTCAGTGACACACACACAGTGATACACACTGAGACACACACACACAGTGATACACACTGACACATACACACACAGTGATACACACTGACACACACACAGTGATACACACTGACACACACACACACAGTGATACACACTGACACACACACAGTGACACACACTGACCCACACACACAGTGATACACACTGACACACACACACACACACAGTGATACACACTGACACACACACACAGTGACACACACTGACACACACACAGTGATACACACTGACACACACACACACACAGTGACACTGTCCCTCACACACGCAGTGATACACCCTGACACACACACACACAGTGATACACACTGACCCACACATACACACAGTGATACACACTGACACACACACACAGTGACACACACTGACACACACAGTGATACGCACTGGCACACACACACACAGTGATATACACTGACACACACACAGTGATACACACTGACACACACACAGTGACACACACTGACCCACACACATAGTGTTACACACTGACACACACACACAGTGATACACACTGACACACACACAGTGATACACACTGCCACACACACACTGACACACACTGACCCACACACACAGTGATACACACTGACACACACACACACACAGTGATACACACTGACACACACACACAGTGACACACACTGACACACACACAGTGATACACACTGACACACACACACACACACACACACACACACACACACAGTGACACTGTCCCTCACACACGCAATGATACACACTGACACACACACACAGTGATACACACTGGCCCACACACACACACAGTGATACACATTGACACACACACACACAGTGATACACATTGACACACACACACACACACAGTGATACACACTGACACACACACACACAGTGATACACACTGACACACACACACAGTGATACACACTGACACACACAGTGATACGCACTGGCACACACACACACACACACAGTGATACACACTGACACACACACAGTGATACACATTGACACGCACACAGTGATACACATTGACACATACACAAACACACAGTGATACTCACTGACACACACACACACACACACACAGTGATACACACTGACACACACACACACACCCAGTGACACACACAGTGATACACACTGACACACACAGTGACACACACTGACCCACACACACACACAGAGTGATACACACTGACCCACACACACACACATAGTGATGCACACTGACACACACACTCACACTCAAAGTTAAAGACACACATTGATACACACTGACACACACACACACACACAGTTACACTGTCGCTCACACACGCAGTGATACACACTGACACACACACACACAGTGATACACACTGACACACACAGTGACACGCACTGACACACACACACACACACAGTGATACACACTGACCCACACACAAACACACACAGTGATGCACACTGACACACACACTCACACACAAAGTGACACACACACATTGATACACACTGACACACACACACACACACAGTGACACTGTCGTTCACACACGCAGTGATACACACTGACACACACACACACAGTGATACACACTGACCCACACACACACACAGTGATACACACTGACCCACACACACAGTGATACACACTGACACACACACACAGTGATACACACTGACACGCACAGTGATACGCACTGACACACACACACAGTGATACACACTGTCACACACACTGATACGCACTGGCACACACACACACACACACACACACACAGTGATACACATTGACACACACACAGTGATACACATTGACACACACACAGTGATACACATTGACACATACACACACAGTGATACACACTGACACACACACAGTGATACACATTGACACATACACACATACACACAGTGATACACACTGACACACACACACACACAGTGACACACACTGACACACACGCACATTGATACACACTGACACACACACACACAGTGATACACTCTGACACACACACAGTGACACACACTGACCCACACACATAGTGATACACACTGACACACACACACACAGTGATACACACTGACACACACACACACACACAGTGATACACACTGACACACACACAGTGACACACACTGACACACACACAGTGATACACATTGACACATACACACATACACACAGTGATACACACTGACACACACACACGCACACACACAGTGATACACACTGACACACACAAACAGTGATACACACTGTCACACACACTGATACGCACTGGCACACACACACACACACACACACACAGTGATACACATTGACACACACACAGTGATACACATTGACACACACACAGTGATACACATTGACACATACACACACAGTGATACACACTGACACACACACAGTGATACACATTGACACATACACACATACACACAGTGATACACACTGACACACACACACACACAGTGACACACACTGACACACACGCACAGTGATACACACTGACACACACACACACAGTGATACACTCTGACACACACACAGTGACACACACTGACCCACACACATAGTGATACACACTGACACACACACACACAGTGATACACACTGACACACACACACACACACAGTGATACACACTGACACACACACAGTGACACACACTGACACACACACAGTGATACACATTGACACATACACACATACACACAGTGATACACACTGACACACACACACACACAGTGACACACACTGACCCACACACACAGTGATACACACTGACACACACACACACACACACACACACACACAGTGATACACTCTGACACACACACAGTGACACACACTGACCCACACACATAGTGATACACACTGACACACACACACACAGTGATACACACTGACACACACACACACACACAGTGATACACACTGACACACACACAGTGACACACACTGACCCACACACACAGTGATACACACTGACACACACACACACACAGTGATACACACTGACACACACACACAATGACACACACTGACACACACACAGTGATACACACTGACACACACACACACACACAGTGACACTGTCCCTCACACACGCAGTGATACACACTGACACACACACACAGTGATACACACTGACCCACACACACACACAGTGATACACATTGACACACATACACAGTGATACACATTGACACACACACACACAGTGTGATACACACTGACGCACACACACACACAGTGATACACACTGACACACACACACAGTGATACACACTGACACACACAGTGATACGCACTGGCACACACACACACACACAGTGATACACACTGACACACACACACACACACCCAGTGACACACACAGTGATACACGCTGACACACACACGCAGTGATACATACTGACACACACAGTGACACACACTGACCCACACACACAGTGATACACACTGACCCACACACACACACACAGTGATACACACTGACCCACACACACACACACACAGTGATACACATTGACACATACACACACACACAGTGATACACACTGACACACACACACACAGTGATACACACTGACACACACACACACCCAGTGACACACACAGTGATACACACTGACACACACACACAGTGATACATACTGACACACACAGTGACACACACTGACCCACACACACACACACAGTGATACACACTGACCCACACACACACACACAGTGATGCACACTGACACACACACTCACACACAAAGCTACACGCACACATTGATACACACTGACACACACACACACACACAGTTACACTGTCGCTCACACACGCAGTGATACACATTGACACACAAACACACACACACAGTGATACACACTGACACACACAGTGACACGCACTGACACACACACACACAGAGTGATACACACTGACCCACACACACACACACACACAATGATGCACACTGACACACACACTCACACACAAAGTGACACACACACACACAGTGACACTGTCGCTCACACAAGCAGTGATACACACAGACACACACACACACGCAGTGATACACACAGACACACACACACACACACTCACACAGTGATACACACTGACACACACACACACGCCCAGTGATACACAATGACACACACACACACAGTGATACACACTGACCCACACACACAGTGATACACACTGACACACACACACAGTGATACACACTGACACACACACACTCAGTGACACACAGTGACACACACACAGTGATACACACTGACACACACACTCAGTGACACACGGTGACACACACACAGTGATACACACTGACACACACACACACTCAGTGATAAACACTGAACCATACACACACACAGTGATGCACACTGACACACACAGTGATGCACACTGACACACACACTCACACACACAGTGATACACACTGACACACACACACTCAGTGACACACACACAGTGATACACACTGAGACACACACACACAGTGATACACACTGACACATACACACACAGTGATAAACACTGACACACACACACAGTGATACACACTGACACACATACACAGTGATACACACTGACACACACACAGTGACACACACTGACCCACACACACAGTGATACACACTGACACACACACACACACACACAGTGATACACACTGAACCATACACACACACAGTGATGCACACTGACACACACAGTGATGCACACTGACACACACACTCACACACACAGTGATACACACTGACACACACACTCAGTGACACACACACAGTGATACACACTGAGACACACACACACAGTGATACACACTGACACATACACACACAGTGATACACACTGACACACACACAGTGATACACACTGACACACACACACACAGTGATACACACTGACACACACACAGTGACACACACTGACCCACACACACAGTGATACACACTGACACACACACACACACACAGTGATACACACTGACACACACACACAGTGACACACACTGACACACACACAGTGATACACACTGACACACACACACACACAGTGACACTGTCCCTCACACACGCAGTGATACACCCTGACACACACACACACAGTGATACACACTGACCCACACATACACACAGTGATACACACTGACACACACACACAGTGACACACACTGACACACACAGTGATACGCACTGGCACACACACACACAGTGATATACACTGACACACACACAGTGATACACACTGACACACACACAGTGACACACACTGACCCACACACATAGTGTTACACACTGACACACACACACAGTGATACACACTGACACACACACAGTGATACACACTGCCACACACACACTGACACACACTGACCCACACACACAGTGATACACACTGACACACACACACACACAGTGATACACACTGACACACACACACAGTGACACACACTGACACACACACAGTGATACACACTGACACACACACACACACACACACACACACACACACACACAGTGACACTGTCCCTCACACACGCAATGATACACACTGACACACACACACAGTGATACACACTGGCCCACACACACACACAGTGATACACATTGACACACACACACACAGTGATACACATTGACACACACACACACACACACAGTGATACACACTGACACACACACACACAGTGATACACACTGACACACACACAGTGATACACACTGACACACACAGTGATACGCACTGGCACACACACACACACACACAGTGATACACACTGACACACACACAGTGATACACATTGACACGCACACAGTGATACACATTGACACATACACAAACACACAGTGATACTCACTGACACACACACACACACACACACAGTGATACACACTGACACACACACACACACCCAGTGACACACACAGTGATACACACTGACACACACAGTGACACACACTGACCCACACACACACACAGAGTGATACACACTGACCCACACACACACACATAGTGATGCACACTGACACACACACTCACACTCAAAGTTAAAGACACACATTGATACACACTGACACACACACACACACACAGTTACACTGTCGCTCACACACGCAGTGATACACACTGACACACACACACACAGTGATACACACTGACACACACAGTGACACGCACTGACACACACACACACACACAGTGATACACACTGACCCACACACAAACACACACAGTGATGCACACTGACACACACACTCACACACAAAGTGACACACACACATTGATACACACTGACACACACACACACACACAGTGACACTGTCGTTCACACACGCAGTGATACACACTGACACACACACACACACACACACACGCAGTGATACACACTGACACACACACACACGCAGTGATACACACTGACACACACACACACACAGTGATACACACTGACACACACACACGCCCAGTGATACACAATGACACGCACACACACAGTGATACACACTGACCCACACACACAGTGATACACACTGACACACACACACAGTGATACACACTGACACACACACACTCAGTGACACACAGTGACACACACACAGTGATACACACTGACACACACAGTCAGTGACACACAGTGACACACACACAGTGATACACACTGACACACACACACTCAGTGATACACACTGAACCATACACACACACAGTGATGCACACTGACACACACAGTGATGCACACTGACACACACACTCACACACACAGTGATACACACTGACACACACACACTCAGTGACACACACACAGTGATACAAACTGAGACACACACACACAGTGATACACACTGACACACACACACAGTGATACACACTGACACACACACACACAGTGATACACACTGACACACACACAGTGACACACACTAACCCACACACACACACACACACAGTGATACACACTGACACACACAAGGTGAAACACACTGACCCACACACAGAGTGATACACACTGACACACACACACACAGTGATACACACTGACACACACACACACACACACACACACACACAGTGATACACACTGACACACACACAGTGACACACACTGACACACACACAGTGATACACACTGACACACAAACACACACACACACACAGTGACACTGTCCCTCACACACGCAGTGATACACACTGACACACACACACACAGTGATACACACTGACACACACACACACACACACAGTGATACACACTGAAACACACACACAGTGACACACACTGACACACACAGTGATACGCACTGCCACACATACACACAGTGATACACACACACACACACAGTGATACACACTGACACACACACAGTGAAACACACTGACCCACACACAGGGTGATACACACTGACACACACACACACAGCGATACACACTGACACACACACACACACAGCGATACACACTGACACACACACACACACAGTGATACACACTGACACACACACACACACAGTGATACACACTGACACACACACAGTGACACACACTGACCCACACACACAGTGATACACACTGACACACACACACACACACACAGTGATACACACTGACACACACACACAGTGACACACACTGACACACACACAGTGATACACACTGACACACACACACACACAGTGACACTGTCCCTCACACACGCAGTGATACACACTGACACACACACACAGTGATACACACTGACCCACACGCACACACACAGTGATACACACTGACACACACAAACAGTGATACACACTGTCACACACACTGATACGCACTGGCACACACACACACACACACACAGTGATACACATTGACACACACACAGTGATACACATTGACACACACACAGTGATACACATTGACACATACACACACAGTGATACACACTGACACACACACAGTGATACACATTGACACATACACACATACACACAGTGATACACACTGACACACACACACACACAGTGACACACACTGACACACACGCACAGTGATACGCACTGACACACACACACACAGTGATACACACTGACACACACACACAGTGATACGCACTGACACACACACACAGTGACACACACTGACACACACACAGTGATACACACTGACACACACACACACACAGACAATGACACTGTCCCTCACACACGCAGTGATACACACTGACACACACACACACAGTGATACACACTGACCCACACACACACACAGTGATACACACTGACCCACACACACAGTGATACACACTGACACACAAACACAGTGATACACACTGACACGCACAGTGATACGCACTGACACACACACACACACAGTGATACACACTGACACACACACACAGTGACACACACTGACACACACACAGTGATACACACTGACACACACACACACAGTGACACTGTCCCTCACACACGCAGTGATACACACTGACACACACACACACAGTGATACACACTGACCCACACACACACACACAGTGATACACACTGACACACACAGTGACACACACTGACCCACACACACTCAGTGATACACACTGAACCATACACACACACAGTGATGCACACTGACACACACACACTCACACACACAGTGATACACACTAACACACACACACACAGTGATACACACTGACCCACACACACACAGTGATACACACCGACCCACACACACACACACACAGTGATGCACACTGACACACACACTCACACACACAGTGACACACACTGACACACACATCGACACTGACCCTCACACACACTGACACACACACACACACAGTGACACACACTGACACACACACACACTGACAAAAACACACAGTGATACACACTGACACACACTCACACACACAGTGACACACACTGACATGCACACACACAGTGAGACACACACACAGTGATACACAGTGACACACACACACAGTGAGACACACTGACACACACACACAGTGAGACACACTGACAAACACACACAGTGATACACACTGACACACACTCACACACACAGTGACACACACTGATACACACACACAGTGATACACACTGACACACACTCACACACACAGTGATACACATTGACACACACACAGTGATACACATTGACACACACACAGTGATACACATTGACACATACACACACAGTGTTACACACTGACACACACACAGTGATACACATTGACACACACACAGAGTGATACACACTGACACACACAAACTCAGTGACACACACACAGTGATACACACTGAGACACACACACACAGTGATACACACTGACACACAAACACAGTGATACACACTGACACACACACACACACAGTGATACACACTGACACACACACAGTGACACACACTAACCCACACACACACACACACAGTGATACACACTGACACACACACAGTGAAACACACTGACCCACACACAGAGTGATACACACTGACACACACACACACAGTGATACACACTGACACACACACACACACACACACACACACACACACAGTGATACACACTGACACACACACACAGTGACACACACTGACACACACACAGTGATACACACTGACACACAAACACACACACACACACACACACAGTGACACTGTCCCTCACACACGCAGTGATACGCACTGACACACACACACACAGTGATACACACTGACACACACACACACACACACAGTGATACACACTGAAACACACACACAGTGACACACACTGACACACACAGTGATACGCACTGGCACACACACACACAGTGATACACACTGACACACACACAGTGATACACACTGACACACACACAGTGACACACACTAACCCACACACACACACACACACAGTGATACACACTGACACACGCACAGTGAAACACACTGACCCACACACAGGGTGATACACACTGACACACACACACACACACACAGCGATACACACTGACACACACACACACACACAGCGATACACACTGACACACACACACACACACACAGTGATACACACTGACACACACACACACAGTGATACACACTGACACACACACAGTGACACACACTGACCCACACACACAGTGATACACACTGACACACACAGACACACACAGTGATACACACTAACACACACACACAGTGACACACACTGACACACACACAGTGATACACACTGACACACACACACACACACACACACAGTGACACTGTCCCTCACACACGCAGTGATACACACTGACACACACACACAGTGATACACACTGACCCACACGCACACACACAGTGATACACACTGACACACACAAATAGTGATACACACTGTCACACACACTGATACGCACTGGCACACACACACACACACACACACACAGTGATACACATTGACACACACACAGTGATACACATTGACACACACACAGTGATACACATTGACACATAAACACACAGTGATACACACTGACACACACACAGTGATACACATTGACACATACACACATACACACAGTGATACACACTGACACACACGCACAGTGATACGCACTGACACACACACACACACAGTGATACACACTGACACACACACACAGTGATACACACTGACACACACACACAGTGACACACACTGACACACACACAGTGATACACACTGACACACACACACACAGACAGTGACACTGTCCCTCACACACGCAGTGATACACACTGACACACACACACACAGTGATACACACTGACCCACACACACACACAGTGATACACACTGACCCACACACACAGTGATACACACTGACACACACACACAGTGATACACACTGACACGCACAGTGATACGCACTGACACACACACACACACAGTGATACACACTGACACACACACACAGTGACACACACTGACACACACACAGTGATACACACTGACACACACACACACAGTGACACTGTCCCTCACACACGCAGTGATACACACTGACACACACACACAGTGATACACACTGACCCACACACACACACAGTGATACACACTGACACACACACACAGTGATACACACTGACACACACAGTGACACACACTGACCCACACACACTCAGTGATACACACTGAACCATACACACACACAGTGATGCACACTGACACACACACACTCACACACACAGTGATACACACTAACAGACACACACACAGTGATACACACTGACCCACACACACACAGTGATACACACCGACCCACACACACACACACACAGTGATGCACACTGACACACACACTCACACACACAGTGACACACACTGACACACACATCGACACTGACCCTCACACACACTGACACGCACACACACACAATGACACACACTGACACACACACACACTGACAAAAACACACAGTGATACACACTGACACACACTCACACACACAGTGACACACACTGACATGCACACACACAGTGAGACACACACACAGTGATACACACTGACACACACACACAGTGAGACACACTGACACACACACACAGTGAGACACACTGACACACACACACAGTGATACACACTGACACACACTCACACACACAGTGACACACACTGATACACACACACAGTGATACACACTGACACACACTCACACACACAGTGATACACATTGACACACACACAGTGATACACATTGACACACACACAGTGATACACATTGACACATACACACACAGTGATACACACTGACACACACACAGTGATACACATTGACACATACACACAGTGATACACACTGACACACACACACACACAGTGATACACACTGACACACACGCACAGTGATACACACTGACACACACAGTGATACGCACTGACACACACACACACACAGTGATACACACTGACACACACACACAGTGATACACACTGACACACACACACAGTGACACACACTGACACACACACAGTGATACACACTGACACACACACACAGACAGTGACACTGTCCCTCACACACGCAGTGATACACACTGACACACACACACACAGTGATACACACTGACCCACACACACACACAGTGATACACACTGACCCACACACACAGTGATACACACTGACACACACACACAGTGATACACACTGACACACACAGTGATACGCACTGACACACACACACACTGTGATACACACTGACACACATACACAGTGACACACACTGACACACACACAGTGATACACACTGACACACACACACACACACACAGTGACACTGTCCCTCACACACGCAGTGATACACACTGACACACACACACACAGTGATACACACTGACACACACACACAGTGATACACACTGACACACACAGTGACACACACTGACCCACACACACTCAGTGATACACACTGAACCATACACACACACAGTGATGCACACGACACACACACACTCACACACACAGTGATACACACTGACACACACACACAGTGATACACACTGACACACACACACTCAGTGACACACACACAGTGACACACACTGACCCACACACACACAGTGATACACACTGACCCACACACACACACAGTGATGCACACTGACACACACACTCACACACACAGTGACACACGCTGACACACACATCGACACTGACCCTCACACACACTGATACACACACACACACAGTGACACACACTGACACACACACACACTGACAAAAACACACAGTGATACACACTGACACACACTCACACACACAGTGACACACACTGACATGCACACACACAGTGAGACACACACACAGTGATACACACTGACACACACACACAGTGAGACACACTGACACACACACACAGTGAGACACACTGACACACACACACAGTGATACACACTGACACACACTCACACACACAGTGACACACACTGACACACACACACAGTGATACACACTGACACACACTCACACACACAGTGACACACACTGACACACACACACAGTGATACACACTGACACACACACACACAGTGAGACACACTGACATACACACAGTGAGACACACTGACACACACACACAGTGATACACACTGACACACACACAGTGATACACACTGACACACACACAGTGACACACACTGATACACACACAGTGATACACACTGACACACACACAGTGACACACACTGATACACGCACACAGTGAGACACACTGACACACACACACCGTGATACACATTGACACACACACAGTGACACACACTGATACACGCACACAGTGAGACACACTGACACACATACAGTGACACACACTGATACACACACACAGTGATACACACTGACACACACACACAGTGATACACACTGACACACACACACAGTGACACACACTAATACACACACACAGTGACACACACTGACACACACACACAGTGATACACACTGACCCACACACACACAGTGACACACACTGACATGCACACACACAGTGAGGCACACTGACACACACACACAGTGACACACACTGACACACACAGTGATACGCACTGGCACACACACACACAGTGATACACACTGACACACACACAGTGATACACACTGACACACACACGGTGACACACACTGACCCACACACATAGTGATACACACTGACACACACACACACAGTGATACACACTGACACACACACACACACACACACACACAGTGATACACACTGACACACACACAGTGACACACACTGACCCACACACACAGTGATACACACTGACACACACACACACACAGTGATACACACTGACACACACACACAGTGACACACACTGACACACACACAGTGATACACACTGACACACACACACACACAGTGACACTGTCCCTCACACACGCAGTGATACACACTGACACACACACACAGTGATACACACTGACCCACACACACACACAGTGATACACATTGACACACACACACAGTGATACACATTGACACACACACACACACAGTGATACACACTGACACACACACACACACACAGTGATACACACTGACACACACACACACAGTGATACACACTGACACACACAGTGATACGCACTGGCACACACACACACACACACACAGAGTGATACACACTGACACACACACACACACCCAGTGACACACACAGTGATACACGCTGACACACACACACAGTGATACATACTGACACACACAGTGACACACACTGACCCACACACACACAGTGATACACACTGACACACAAACACACATACACAGTGATACACATTGACACATACACACACACACATTGATACACACTGACACACACAGACACAGTGATACACACTGACACACACACACACACAGTGACACACACAGTGATACACACTGACACACACACACAGTGATACATACTGACACACACAGTGACACACACTGACCCACACACACACACACACAGTGATACACACTGACCCACACACACACACACACAGTGATGCACACTGACACACACACTCACACACAATGTTACACACACACATTGATACACACTGACACACACACACACACACACACACACACAGTTACACTGTCGCTCACACACGCAGTGATACACATTGACACACAAACACACACACACACAGTGATACACACTGACACACACAGTGACACGCACTGACACAGACACACACAGAGTGATACACACTGACCCACACACACACACACACAATGATGCACAGTGACACACACACTCACACACAAAGTGACACACACACACACAGTGACACTGTCGCTCACACACGCAGTGATACACACTGACACACACACACACACACGCAGTGATACACACTGACACCCACACACACACACACGCAGTGATACACACTGACACACACACACACACACTCACACAGTGATACACACTGACACACACACACACACACACGCCCAGTGATACACAATGACACACACACACACAGTGATACACACTGACCCACACACAGAGTGATACACACTGACACACACACAGTGATACACACTGACACACACACACTCAGTGACACACAGTGACACACACACAGTGATACACACTGACACACACACTCAGTGACACACAGTGACACATACACAGTGATACACACTGACACACACACACACACACTCAGTGATACACACTGAACCATACACACACACAGTGATGCACACTGACACACACAGTGATGCACACTGACACACACACTCACACACACAGTGATACACACTGACACACACACACTCAGTGACACACACACAGTGATACACACTGAGACACACACACACAGTGATACACACTGACACATACACACACAGTGATACACACTGACACACACACACAGTGATACACACTGACACACACACACACACACAGTGATACACACTGACACACACACAGTGACACACACTGACCCACACACACAGTGATACACACTGACACACACACACACACACATCGTGATACACACTGACACACACACACAGTGACACACACTGACACACACACAGTGATACACACTGACACACACACACACACACACAAAGACAGTGACACTGTCCCTCACACACGCAGTGATACACCCTGACACACACACACACACAGTGATACACACTGACCCACACACACACACAGTGATACACACTGACACACACACACAGTGACACACACTGACACACACAGTGATACGCACTGGCACACACACACACAGTGATACACACTGACACACACACAGTGATACACACTGACACACACACACACACAGTGATACACACTGACACACACACACAGTGACACACACTGACACACACACAGTGATACACACTGACACACACACACACACACAGTGACACTGTCCCTCACACACGCAGTGATACACACTTGCACACACACACAGTGATACACACTGACCCACACACACACACACAGTGATACACACTGACACACACAAACAGTGATACACACTGTCACACACACTGATACGCACTGGCACACACACACACACATACAGTGATACACATTGACACACACACAGTGATACACATTGACAAACACACAGTGATACACATTGACACATACACACACAGTGATACACATTGACACACACACAGTGATACACATTGACAAACACACAGTGATACACATTGACACATACACACACAGTGATACACACTGACACACACACAGTGATACACATTGACACATACACACATACACACAGTGATACACACTGACACACACACACACACAGTGATACACACTGACACACACGCACAGTGATACACACTGACACACACAGTGATACGCACTGACACACACACACACACAGTGATACACACTGACACACACACACAGTGATACACACTGACACACACACACAGTGACACACACTGACACACACACAGTGATACACACTGACACACACACACACACACAGTGACACTGTCCCTCACACACGCACACACAGTGATACACACTGACCCACACACACACACAGTGATACACACTGACCCACACACACAGTGATACACACTGACACACACACACAGTGATACACACTGACACACACAGTGATACGCACTGACACACACACACACAGTGATACACACTGACACACACACACAGTGACACACACTGACACACACACAGTGATACACACTGACACACACACACACACACACAGTGACACTGTCCCTCACACACGCAGTGATACACACTGACACACACACACACAGTGATACACACTGACCCACACACACACACAGTGATACACACTGACACACACACACAGTGATACACACTGACACACACAGTGACACACACTGACCCACACACACTCAGTGATACACACTGAACCATACACACACACAGTGATGCACACTGACACACACACACACTCACACACACAGTGATACACACTGACACACACACACAGTGATACACACTGACACACACACACTCAGTGACACACACACAGTGATACACACAGACACACAGTGACACACACTGACCCACACACACACAGTGATACACACTGACCCACACACACACACACACAGTGATGCACACTGACACACACACTCACACACACAGTGACACACACTGACACACACATCGACACTGACCCTCACACACACTGATACACACACACACACAGTGACACACACTGACACACACACACACTGACAAAAACACACAGTGATACACACTGACACACACTCACACAAACAGTGACACACACTGACATGCACACACACAGTGAGACACACACACAGTGATACACACTGACACACACACACAGTGAGACACACTGACACACACACACAGTGAGACACACTGACACACACACACAGTGATACACACTGACACACACTCACACACACAGTGACACACACTGACACACACACACAGTGATACACACTGACATGCACACACACAGTGAGACACACACACAGTGATACACACTGACACACACACACAGTGAGACACACTGACACACACACACAGTGAGACACACTGACACACACACACAGTGATACACACTGACACACACTCACACACACAGTGACACACACTGACACACACACACAGTGATACACACTGACACACACTCACACACACAGTGACACACACTGACACACACACACAGTGATACACACTGACACACACACACACAGTGAGACACACTGACACACACACACAGTGAGACACACTGACACACACACGCAGTGATACACACTGACACACACACACAGTGATACACACTGACACACACACACAGTGATACACACTGACACACACACACAGTGACACACACTAATACACACACACAGTGATACACACTGACACACACACACAGTGAGACACACTGACACGCACACACACAGTGATACACACTGACACACACTCACAGTGATACACACTGACACACACACAGTGACACACACTGATACACGCACACAGTGAGACACACTGACACACACACACGGTGATACACACTGACACACACACAGTGACACACACTGATACACGCACACAGTGAGACACACTGAAACACATACAGTGACACACACTGATACACACACACAGTGATACACACTGACACACACACACAGTGATACACACTGACACACACAGTGACACACACTGACCCACAC
The DNA here is from genome assembly GCF_964213995.1 of Mustelus asterias. Classification (NCBI taxonomy): domain Eukaryota; kingdom Metazoa; phylum Chordata; class Chondrichthyes; order Carcharhiniformes; family Triakidae; genus Mustelus; species Mustelus asterias. The sequence goes on from NW_027590695.1 coordinate 174,789, forward strand.
ACACTCAGTGATACACACTGAACCATACACACACACAGTGATGCACACTGACACACACACACTCACACACACAGTGATACACACTGACACACACACACACAGTGATACACACTGACCCACACACCCACAGTGATACACACCGACCCACACACACACACACAGTGATGCACACTGACACACACACTCACACACACAGTGACACACACTGACACACACATCGACACTGACCCTCACACACACTGACACACACACACACACAGTAACACACACTGACACACACACACACTGACAAAAACACACAGTGATACACACTGACACACACTCACACACACAGTGACACACACTGACATGCACACACACAGTGAGACACACACACAGTGATACACACTGACACACACACACAGTGAGACACACTGACACACACACACAGTGAGACACACTGACAAACACACACAGTGATACACACTGACACACACTCACACACACAGTGACACACACTGATACACACACACAGTGATACACACTGACACACACTCACACACACAGTGATACACATTGACACACACACAGTGATACACATTGACACACACACAGTGATACACATTGACACATATACACAGTGATACACACTGACACACACACAGTGATACACATTGACACATACACACAGTGATACACACTGACACACACACACACACAGTGATACACACTGACACACACGCACAGTGATACACACTGACACACACAGTGATACGCACTGACACACACACACAGTGATACACACTGACACACACACACAGTGATACACACTGACACACACACACAGTGACACACACTGACACACACACAGTGATACACACTGACACACACACACAGACAGTGACACTGTCCCTCACACACGCAGTGATACACACTGACACACACACACAGTGATACACACTGACCCACACACACACACAGTGATACACACTGACCCACACACACAGTGATACACACTGACACACACACACAGTGATACACACTGACACACACAGTGATACGCACTGACACACACACACACTGTGATACACACTGACACACACACACAGTGACACACACTGACACACACACAGTGATACACACTGACACACACACACACACACACAGTGACACTGTCCCTCACACACGCAGTGATACACACTGACACACACACACACAGTGATACACACTGACCCACACACACACACAGTGATACACACTGACACACACACACAGTGATACACACTGACACACACAGTGACACACACTGACCCACACACACTCAGTGATACACACTGAACCATACACACACACAGTGATGCACACGACACACACACACTCACACACACAGTGATACGCACTGACACACACACACAGTGATACACACTGACACACACACACTCAGTGACACACACACAGTGACACACACTGACCCACACACACACAGTGATACACACTGACCCACACACACACACAGTGATGCACACTGACACACACACTCACACACACAGTGACACACACTGACACACACATCGACACTGACCCTCACACACACTGATACACACACACACACAGTGACACACACTGACACACACACACACTGACAAAAACACACAGTGATACACACTGACACACACTCACACACACAGTGACACACACTGACATGCACACACACAGTGAGACACACACACAGTGATACACACTGACACACACACACAGTGAGACACACTGACACACACACACAGTGAGACACACTGACACACACACACAGTGATACACACTGACACACACTCACACACACAGTGACACACACTGACACACACACACAGTGATACACACTGACACACACTCACACACACAGTGACACACACTGACACACACACACAGTGATACACACTGACACACACACACACAGTGAGACACACTGACACACACACACAGTGAGACACACTGACACACACACACAGTGATACACACTGACACACACACAGTGATACACACTGACACACACACACTGACACACACTGATACACACACAGTGATACACACTGACACACACACAGTGACACACACTGATACACGCACACAGTGAGACACACTGACACACACACACAGTGATACACACTGACACGCACAGTGATACGCACTGACACACACACACACACAGTGATACACACTGACACACACACACAGTGACACACACTGACACACACACAGTGATACACACTGACACACACACACACAGTGACACTGTCCCTCACACACGCAGTGATACACACTGACACACACACACAGTGATACACACTGACCCACACACACACACAGTGATACACACTGACACACACACACAGTGATACACACTGACACACACAGTGACACACACTGACCCACACACACTCAGTGATACACACTGAACCATACACACACACAGTGATGCACACTGACACACACACACTCACACACACAGTGATACACACTAACAGACACACACACAGTGATACACACTGACCCACACACACACAGTGATACACACCGACCCACACACACACACACACAGTGATGCACACTGACACACACACTCACACACACAGTGACACACACTGACACACACATCGACACTGACCCTCACACACACTGACACGCACACACACACAATGACACACACTGACACACACACACACTGACAAAAACACACAGTGATACACACTGACACACACTCACACACACAGTGACACACACTGACATGCACACACACAGTGAGACACACACACAGTGATACACACTGACACACACACACAGTGAGACACACTGACACACACACACAGTGAGACACACTGACACACACACACAGTGATACACACTGACACACACTCACACACACAGTGACACACACTGATACACACACACAGTGATACACACTGACACACACTCACACACACAGTGATACACATTGACACACACACAGTGATACACATTGACACACACACAGTGATACACATTGACACATACACACACAGTGATACACACTGACACACACACAGTGATACACATTGACACATACACACAGTGATACACACTGACACACACACACACACAGTGATACACACTGACACACACGCACAGTGATACACACTGACACACACAGTGATACGCACTGACACACACACACACACAGTGATACACACTGACACACACACACAGTGATACACACTGACACACACACACAGTGACACACACTGACACACACACAGTGATACACACTGACACACACACACAGACAGTGACACTGTCCCTCACACACGCAGTGATACACACTGACACACACACACACAGTGATACACACTGACCCACACACACACACAGTGATACACACTGACCCACACACACAGTGATACACACTGACACACACACACAGTGATACACACTGACACACACAGTGATACGCACTGACACACACACACACTGTGATACACACTGACACACATACACAGTGACACACACTGACACACACACAGTGATACACACTGACACACACACACACACACACAGTGACACTGTCCCTCACACACGCAGTGATACACACTGACACACACACACACAGTGATACACACTGACACACACACACAGTGATACACACTGACACACACAGTGACACACACTGACCCACACACACTCAGTGATACACACTGAACCATACACACACACAGTGATGCACACGACACACACACACTCACACACACAGTGATACACACTGACACACACACACAGTGATACACACTGACACACACACACTCAGTGACACACACACAGTGACACACACTGACCCACACACACACAGTGATACACACTGACCCACACACACACACAGTGATGCACACTGACACACACACTCACACACACAGTGACACACGCTGACACACACATCGACACTGACCCTCACACACACTGATACACACACACACACAGTGACACACACTGACACACACACACACTGACAAAAACACACAGTGATACACACTGACACACACTCACACACACAGTGACACACACTGACATGCACACACACAGTGAGACACACACACAGTGATACACACTGACACACACACACAGTGAGACACACTGACACACACACACAGTGAGACACACTGACACACACACACAGTGATACACACTGACACACACTCACACACACAGTGACACACACTGACACACACACACAGTGATACACACTGACACACACTCACACACACAGTGACACACACTGACACACACACACAGTGATACACACTGACACACACACACACAGTGAGACACACTGACATACACACAGTGAGACACACTGACACACACACACAGTGATACACACTGACACACACACAGTGATACACACTGACACACACACAGTGACACACACTGATACACACACAGTGATACACACTGACACACACACAGTGACACACACTGATACACGCACACAGTGAGACACACTGACACACACACACCGTGATACACATTGACACACACACAGTGACACACACTGATACACGCACACAGTGAGACACACTGACACACATACAGTGACACACACTGATACACACACACAGTGATACACACTGACACACACACACAGTGATACACACTGACACACACACACAGTGACACACACTAATACACACACACAGTGACACACACTGACACACACACACAGTGATACACACTGACCCACACACACACAGTGACACACACTGACATGCACACACACAGTGAGGCACACTGACACACACACACAGTGACACACACTGACACACACAGTGATACGCACTGGCACACACACACACAGTGATACACACTGACACACACACAGTGATACACACTGACACACACACGGTGACACACACTGACCCACACACATAGTGATACACACTGACACACACACACACAGTGATACACACTGACACACACACACACACACACACACACAGTGATACACACTGACACACACACAGTGACACACACTGACCCACACACACAGTGATACACACTGACACACACACACACACAGTGATACACACTGACACACACACACAGTGACACACACTGACACACACACAGTGATACACACTGACACACACACACACACAGTGACACTGTCCCTCACACACGCAGTGATACACACTGACACACACACACAGTGATACACACTGACCCACACACACACACAGTGATACACATTGACACACACACACAGTGATACACATTGACACACACACACACACAGTGATACACACTGACACACACACACACACACAGTGATACACACTGACACACACACACACAGTGATACACACTGACACACACAGTGATACGCACTGGCACACACACACACACACACACAGAGTGATACACACTGACACACACACACACACCCAGTGACACACACAGTGATACACGCTGACACACACACACAGTGATACATACTGACACACACAGTGACACACACTGACCCACACACACACAGTGATACACACTGACACACAAACACACATACACAGTGATACACATTGACACATACACACACACACATTGATACACACTGACACACACAGACACAGTGATACACACTGACACACACACACACACAGTGACACACACAGTGATACACACTGACACACACACACAGTGATACATACTGACACACACAGTGACACACACTGACCCACACACACACACACACAGTGATACACACTGACCCACACACACACACACACAGTGATGCACACTGACACACACACTCACACACAATGTTACACACACACATTGATACACACTGACACACACACACACACACACACACACACAGTTACACTGTCGCTCACACACGCAGTGATACACATTGACACACAAACACACACACACACAGTGATACACACTGACACACACAGTGACACGCACTGACACAGACACACACAGAGTGATACACACTGACCCACACACACACACACACAATGATGCACAGTGACACACACACTCACACACAAAGTGACACACACACACACAGTGACACTGTCGCTCACACACGCAGTGATACACACTGACACACACACACACACACGCAGTGATACACACTGACACCCACACACACACACACGCAGTGATACACACTGACACACACACACACACACTCACACAGTGATACACACTGACACACACACACACACACACGCCCAGTGATACACAATGACACACACACACACAGTGATACACACTGACCCACACACAGAGTGATACACACTGACACACACACAGTGATACACACTGACACACACACACTCAGTGACACACAGTGACACACACACAGTGATACACACTGACACACACACTCAGTGACACACAGTGACACATACACAGTGATACACACTGACACACACACACACACACTCAGTGATACACACTGAACCATACACACACACAGTGATGCACACTGACACACACAGTGATGCACACTGACACACACACTCACACACACAGTGATACACACTGACACACACACACTCAGTGACACACACACAGTGATACACACTGAGACACACACACACAGTGATACACACTGACACATACACACACAGTGATACACACTGACACACACACACAGTGATACACACTGACACACACACACACACACAGTGATACACACTGACACACACACAGTGACACACACTGACCCACACACACAGTGATACACACTGACACACACACACACACACATCGTGATACACACTGACACACACACACAGTGACACACACTGACACACACACAGTGATACACACTGACACACACACACACACACACAAAGACAGTGACACTGTCCCTCACACACGCAGTGATACACCCTGACACACACACACACACAGTGATACACACTGACCCACACACACACACAGTGATACACACTGACACACACACACAGTGACACACACTGACACACACAGTGATACGCACTGGCACACACACACACAGTGATACACACTGACACACACACAGTGATACACACTGACACACACACACACACAGTGATACACACTGACACACACACACAGTGACACACACTGACACACACACAGTGATACACACTGACACACACACACACACACAGTGACACTGTCCCTCACACACGCAGTGATACACACTTGCACACACACACAGTGATACACACTGACCCACACACACACACACAGTGATACACACTGACACACACAAACAGTGATACACACTGTCACACACACTGATACGCACTGGCACACACACACACACATACAGTGATACACATTGACACACACACAGTGATACACATTGACAAACACACAGTGATACACATTGACACATACACACACAGTGATACACATTGACACACACACAGTGATACACATTGACAAACACACAGTGATACACATTGACACATACACACACAGTGATACACACTGACACACACACAGTGATACACATTGACACATACACACATACACACAGTGATACACACTGACACACACACACACACAGTGATACACACTGACACACACGCACAGTGATACACACTGACACACACAGTGATACGCACTGACACACACACACACACAGTGATACACACTGACACACACACACAGTGATACACACTGACACACACACACAGTGACACACACTGACACACACACAGTGATACACACTGACACACACACACACACACAGTGACACTGTCCCTCACACACGCACACACAGTGATACACACTGACCCACACACACACACAGTGATACACACTGACCCACACACACAGTGATACACACTGACACACACACACAGTGATACACACTGACACACACAGTGATACGCACTGACACACACACACACAGTGATACACACTGACACACACACACAGTGACACACACTGACACACACACAGTGATACACACTGACACACACACACACACACACAGTGACACTGTCCCTCACACACGCAGTGATACACACTGACACACACACACACAGTGATACACACTGACCCACACACACACACAGTGATACACACTGACACACACACACAGTGATACACACTGACACACACAGTGACACACACTGACCCACACACACTCAGTGATACACACTGAACCATACACACACACAGTGATGCACACTGACACACACACACACTCACACACACAGTGATACACACTGACACACACACACAGTGATACACACTGACACACACACACTCAGTGACACACACACAGTGATACACACAGACACACAGTGACACACACTGACCCACACACACACAGTGATACACACTGACCCACACACACACACACACAGTGATGCACACTGACACACACACTCACACACACAGTGACACACACTGACACACACATCGACACTGACCCTCACACACACTGATACACACACACACACAGTGACACACACTGACACACACACACACTGACAAAAACACACAGTGATACACACTGACACACACTCACACAAACAGTGACACACACTGACATGCACACACACAGTGAGACACACACACAGTGATACACACTGACACACACACACAGTGAGACACACTGACACACACACACAGTGAGACACACTGACACACACACACAGTGATACACACTGACACACACTCACACACACAGTGACACACACTGACACACACACACAGTGATACACACTGACATGCACACACACAGTGAGACACACACACAGTGATACACACTGACACACACACACAGTGAGACACACTGACACACACACACAGTGAGACACACTGACACACACACACAGTGATACACACTGACACACACTCACACACACAGTGACACACACTGACACACACACACAGTGATACACACTGACACACACTCACACACACAGTGACACACACTGACACACACACACAGTGATACACACTGACACACACACACACAGTGAGACACACTGACACACACACACAGTGAGACACACTGACACACACACGCAGTGATACACACTGACACACACACACAGTGATACACACTGACACACACACACAGTGATACACACTGACACACACACACAGTGACACACACTAATACACACACACAGTGATACACACTGACACACACACACAGTGAGACACACTGACACGCACACACACAGTGATACACACTGACACACACTCACAGTGATACACACTGACACACACACAGTGACACACACTGATACACGCACACAGTGAGACACACTGACACACACACACGGTGATACACACTGACACACACACAGTGACACACACTGATACACGCACACAGTGAGACACACTGAAACACATACAGTGACACACACTGATACACACACACAGTGATACACACTGACACACACACACAGTGATACACACTGACACACACAGTGACACACACTGACCCACACACACTCAGTGATACACACTGAACCATACACACACACAGTGATGCACACTGACACACACACACTCACACACACAGTGATACACACTGACACACACACACACAGTGATACACACTGACCCACACACCCACAGTGATACACACCGACCCACACACACACACACAGTGATGCACACTGACACACACACTCACACACACAGTGACACACACTGACACACACATCGACACTGACCCTCACACACACTGACACACACACACACACAGTAACACACACTGACACACACACACACTGACAAAAACACACAGTGATACACACTGACACACACTCACACACACAGTGACACACACTGACATGCACACACACAGTGAGACACACACACAGTGATACACACTGACACACACACACAGTGAGACACACTGACACACACACACAGTGAGACACACTGACAAACACACACAGTGATACACACTGACACACACTCACACACACAGTGACACACACTGATACACACACACAGTGATACACACTGACACACACTCACACACACAGTGATACACATTGACACACACACAGTGATACACATTGACACACACACAGTGATACACATTGACACATATACACAGTGATACACACTGACACACACACAGTGATACACATTGACACATACACACAGTGATACACACTGACACACACACACACACAGTGATACACACTGACACACACGCACAGTGATACACACTGACACACACAGTGATACGCACTGACACACACACACAGTGATACACACTGACACACACACACAGTGATACACACTGACACACACACACAGTGACACACACTGACACACACACAGTGATACACACTGACACACACAGTGATACACACTGACACACACACACCAGTGATACACTGACACACACACACAGTGATACACACTGACACACACACACAGTGACACACACTGACACACACACAGTGATACACACTGACACACACACACAGACAGTGACACTGTCCCTTCACACACGCAGTGATACACACTGACACCCACACACAGTGATACACACTGACCACACACACACACAGTGATACACACTGACACACACACACAGTGATACACACTGACACACACACCCACACACACACAGTGATACACACTGACACACACACACACAGTGATACACACTGACACACACACAACACACACAGTGATACACACTGAACACACACACACACAAAACACCAGTACACTGTGTGTGTGTGGGTCAGTGTGTGTCCTGTGTGTGTGTCACTGAGTGTGTGTGTGTCAGTGTGTATCACTGTGTGTGTGTGTCATTGCGTATCACTGTGTGTGTGAGTGTGTGTGTGTCGTGTGCATCACTGTGTGTGTGTATGTTCAGTGTGTATCACTGAGTGTGGTGGGGGTCAGTGTGTGTCACTGTGTGTGTCAGTGTGTATCACTGTGTGTGTGTGTCAGTGTGTATCACTGTGTGTGTGTGTGGGTCAGTGTGTATCACTGTGTGTGTGTGTGTCAGTGTGTATCACTGCGTGTGTGAGGGACAGTGTCACTGTGTGTGTGTGTGTGTGTGTCAGTGTGTATCACTGTGTGGTGTCAGTGTGTGTCACTGTGTGTGTGTGTCAGTGTGTATCACAGTGTGTGTGGTGTCAGTGCGTATCACTGTGTGTGTCAGTGTGTATCACTGTGTGTGTGTGTCAGTGTGTATCACTGTGTGTGTGGGTCAGTGTGTATCACTGTGTGTGTGTGTGGGTCAGTGTGTATCACGGTGTGTGTGTGTCAGTGTGTATCACTGCGTGTGTGAGGGACAGTGTCACTGTCTGTGTGTGTGTGTCAGTGTGTATCACTGTGTGTGTGTCAGTGTGTGTCCACTGTGTGTGTGTCAGTGTGTATCACTGTGTGTGTGTGTCAGTGTGTATCACTGTGTGTGTGTGTCAGTGCGTATCACTGTGTGTGTCAGTGTGTATCACTGTGCGTGTGTGTCAGTGTGTATCACTGTGTGTGTGTGTGTGTCAGTGTGTATCACTGTGTGTATGTGTCAATGTGTATCACTGTGTGTGTGTCAGTGTGTATCACTGTGTATATGTGTCAATGTGTATCACTGTGTGTGTGTCAATGTGTATCACTGTGTGTGTGTCAATGTGTATCACTGTGTGGTGTGAGTGTGTGTCAGTGTGTATCACTGTGTGTGTGTATCAGTGTGTGTCACTGTGTGTGTGAGTGTGTGTCAGTGTGTACACTGTGTGTGTTTGTCAGTGTGTCTCACTGTGTGTGTGTGTCAGTGTGTCTCACTGTGTGTGTGTGTCAGTGTGTATCACTGTGTGTGTGTCTCACTGTGTGTGTGCATGTCAGTGTGTGTCACTGTGTGTGTGAGTGTGTGTCAGTGTGTATCACTGTGTGTTTTTGTCAGTGTGTGTGTGTGTCAGTGTGTGTTACTGTGTGTGTGTGTGTGTCAGTGTGTGTGAGGGTCAGTGTCGATGTGTGTGTCAGTGTGTGTCACTGTGTGTGTGAGTGTGTGTGTCAGTGTGCATTCACTGTGTGTGTGTGTGTGTGGGTCGGTGTGTATCACTGGTGGGTGTGTGGGTCAGTGTGTATCACTGTGTGTGTGTGTGTCAGTGTGTATCACTGTGTGTGTGAGTGTGTGTGTGTCAGTGTGCATCACTGTGTGTGTGTATGGTTCAGTGTGTATCACTGAGTGTGTGTGGGTCAGTGTGTGTCACTGTGTGTGTCAGTGTGTATCACTGTGTGTGTGTGTCAGTGTGTATCACTGTGTGTGTGTATCAGTGTGTGTCACTGTATGTGTTTCAGTGTGTCTCACTGTGTGCGTGTATCAGTGTGTGTCACTGGTGTGTGTGTCAGTGTGTATCACCGTGTGTGTGTGTCAGTGTGTCTCACTGTGTGCGTGTATCAGTGTGTGTCACTGTGTGTGTGTCAGTGTGTATCACTGTGAGTGTGTGTCAGGGTGTGATCCTGTGTGTGTGCGTGTCAGTGTGTCTCACTGTGTGTGTGTGCAGTGTGTATCACTGTGTGTGTGTATTAGTGTGTGTCACTGTGTGTGTGTGTCAGTGTGTATCACTGTGTGTGTGTGTCAGTGTGTATCACTGTGTGTGTGTGTCAGTGTGTATCACTGCGTGTGTGTGTCAGTGTGTCTCACTGTGTGTGTGTGTCAGTGTGTCTCACTGTGTGGTGTGTGTCAGTGTGTATCACTGTGTGTGTGTGTCAGTGTGTGTCACTGTGTGTGTGAGTGTGTGTCAGTGTGTATCACTGTGTGTGTGTGTCAGTGTGTGTCACTGTGTGTGTGAGTGTGTGTCAGTGTGTATCACTGTGTGTGTGTGTCAGTGTGTCTCACTGTGTGTGTGTGTCAGTGTGTCTCACTGTGTGTGTGTGTCAGTGTGTATCACTGTGTGTGTGTCTCACTGTGTGTGTGCATGTCAGTGTGTATCACTGTGTGTGTGTGTCAGTGTGTGTCACTGTGTGTGTGAGTGTGTGTCAGTGTGTATCACTGTGTGTGTGTCAGTGTGTCTCACTGTGTGTGTGTGTCAGTGTGTCTCACTGTGTGTGTGTGTCAGTGTGTATCACTGTGTGTGTGTCTCACTGTGTGTGTGCATGTCAGTGTGTGTCACTGTTTGTGTGAGTGTGTGTCAGTGTGTATCACTGTGTGTTTTTGTCAGTGTGTGTGTGTGTCAGTGTGTGTCACTGTGTGTGTGTGTGTATCAGTGTGTGTGAGGGTCAGTGTCGATGTGTGTGTCAGTGTGTGTCACTGTGTGTGTGAGTGTGTGTGTCAGTGTGCATCACTGTGTGTGTGTGTGTGTGGGTCAGTGTGTATCACTGTGTGTGTGTGGGTCAGTGTGTGTCACTGTGTGTCTGTGTGTATCACTGTGTGTGTGTCACTGAGTGTGTGTGTGTCAGTGTGTATCACTGTGTGTGTGTGTCAGTGTGTATCACTGTGTGTGTGAGTGTGTGTGTGTGTCAGTGTGCATCACTGTGTGTGTGTATGGTTCAGTGTGTATCACTGAGTGTGTGTGGGTCAGTGTGTGTCACTGTGTGTGTCAGTGTGTATCACTGTGTGTGTGTGTCAGGTGTGTATCACTGTGTGTGTGTGTGGTCAGTGTGTATCACTGTGTGTGTGTGTGTCAGTGTGTATCACTGCGTGTGTGAGGGACAGTGTCACTGTGTGTGTGTGTGTGTGTGTCAGTGTGTATCACTGTGTGTGTGCAGTGTGTGTCACTGTGTGTGTGTGTCAGTGTGTATCACTGTGTGTGTGTGTCAGTGCGTATCACTGTGTGTGTCAGTGTGTATCACTGTGTGTGTGTGTCAGTGTGTATCACTGTGTGTGTGGGTCAGTGTGTATCACTGTGTGTGTGTGTGGGTCAGTGTTTATCACTGTGTGTGCGTGTGTGAGGGACAGTGTCACTGTGTGTGTGTGTGTGTGTCAGTGTGTATCACTGTGTGTGTGTCAGTGTGTGTCACTGTGTGTGTGTGTCAGTGTGTATCACTGTGTGTGTGTGTCAGTGTGTATCACTGTGTGTGTGTGTGTGTCAGTGCGTATCACTGTGTTGTCAGTGTGTATCACTGTGCGTGTGTGTCAGTGTGTATCACTGTGTGTGTGTGTGTGTCAGTGTGTATCACTGTGTGTATGTGTGTATGTGTCAATGTGTATCACTGTGTGTGTGTCAGTGTGTATCACTGTGTGTGTATGTGTCAATGTGTATCACTGTGTGTTTGTCAATGTGTATCACTGTGTGTGTGTCAATGTGTATCACTGTGTGTGTATGTGTCAATGTGTATCACTGTGTGTTTGTCAATGTGTATCACTGTGTGTGTGTCAATGTGTATCACTGTATGTGTGTGTGTGTGTGCCAGTGCGTATCAGTGTGTGTGACAGTGTGTATCACTGTTTGTGTGTGTCAGTGTGTATCACTGTGTGTGTGTGTGTGGGTCAGTGTGTATCACTGTGTGTGTGTGCAAGTGTGTATCACTGCGTGTGTGAGGGACAGTGTCCATGTGTGTGTGTGTGTGTGTCCGTGTGTATCACTGTGTGTGTGTCAGTGTGTGTCACTGTGTGTGTGTCAGTGTGTATCACTGTGTGTGTGTGTGTGTCAGTGTGTATCACTGTGTGTGTGTCAGTGTGTATCACTGTGTGGTGTGTGCCAGTGCGTATCACTGTGTGTGTCAGTGTGTGTCACTGTGTGTGTGTGTCAGTGTGTATCACTGTGTGTGTGTGTGGGTCAGTGTGTATCACTGTGTGTGTGTGTGTGTCAGGGTGTATCACTGCGTGTGTGAGGGACAGTGTCACTGTCTTTGTGTGTGTGTGTGTGTGTGTCAGTGTGTATCACTGTGTGTGTGTCTGTGTGTGTCACTGTGTGTGTGTGTCAGTGTGTATCACGATGTGTGTGTGTGTGTGTGTCAGTGTGTATCCTGTGTGTGTGGGTCAGTGTGTGTCACTGTGTGTGTGTCAGTGTGTATCACTGTGTGTGTGTGTGTGTGTCTGTGTGTATCACTGTGTGTGTGTGTCAGTGTGTATCACTGTGTTTATGTGTCAGTGTGTATCACTGTGTGTGTGTGTCTCAGTGTGTATCACTGTGTGTGTGTCACTGAGTGTGTGTGTGTCAGTGTGTATCACTGTGTGTGTGAGTGTGTGTGTCAGTGTGCATCACTGTGTGTGTCAGTGTGCATCACTGTGTGTGTGTATGGTTCAGTGTGTATCACTGAGTGTGTGTGTGTGTCAGTGTGTATCACTGTGTGTGTGTCACTGTGTGTCACTGAGTGTGTGTGTCAGTGTGTATCACTGTGTGTGTGTCACTGTGTGTCACTGAGTGTGTGTGTGTCAGTGTGTATCACTGTGTGTGTGTCAGTGTGTATCACTCTGTGTGTGGGTCAGTGTGTATCACTGTGTGTGTGTGTGTCATTGTGTATCACTGGGCGTGTGTGTGTGTGTGTGTGTCAGTGTGTATCACTGTGTGAGTGTGTGTGTGTGTGTGTCAGTGTGTATCACTGCGTGTGTGTGTGTGTGGGTGTCAGTGTGTATCACTGCGTGTGTGTGTGTGTGTGTCAGTGTGTATCACTGCGTGTGTGAGCGACAGTGTCACTGTGTGTGTGTGTGTCACTTTGTGTGTGAGTGTGTGTGTCACTGTGCATCATTGTGTGTGTGTGTGTGGGTCAGTGTGTATCACTCTGTGTGTGTCTGTGTCAGTGCGTGTCACTGTGTGTGTCAGTGTGTATCACTGTGTGTGTGTGTGTTTGTGTGTCAATGTGTATCACTGCGTGTGTGAGCGACAGTGTAACTGTGTGTGTGTGTGTGTGTGTGTGTGTCAGTGTGTATCAATGTGTGTGTGTAACATTGTGTGTGAGTGTGTGTGTCAGTGTGCATCACTGTGTGTGTGTGTGTGGGTCAGTGTGTATCACTGTGTGTGTGTGTGTGTGGGTCAGTGTGTGTCACTGTGTGTGTCAGTATGTATCACTGTGTGTGTGTGTCAGTGTGTATCACTGTGTGTGTCACTGTGTGTGTGTGTGTGTCAGTGTGTATCACTGTGTCTGTGTGTGTCAGTGTGTATCAATGTGTGTGTGTGTATGTGTCAATGTGTATCACTGTGTGTGTGTGTTTGTGTGTCAGTGTGTATCACTGTGTGTGTGTGGGTCAGTGTGTGTCACTGTGTGTGTCAGTATGTATCACTGTGTGTGTGTGTCAGCGTGTATCACTGTGTGTGTCACTGGGTGTGTGTGTGTGTGTCAGTGTGTATCACTCTGTGTGTGTGTGTGTGTGTGTGCCAGTGCGTATCACTGTGTGTGTCAGTGTGTATCACTGTGTGTGTGTGTGTCAGTGTGTATCACTGTGTGTGTGTGTGTGTGTCAGTGTGTATCACTGTGTGTGTGTGTGTGTCAATGTGTATCACTGTGTGTGTGTGTCAATGTGTATCACTGTGTGTGTGTGTGGGTCAGTGTGTATCACTGTGTGTGTGTGTCAGTGTGTATCACTGCGTGTGTGAGGGACAGTGTCACTGTGTGTGTGTGTGTGTGTGTCAGTGTGTATCACTGTGTGTGTGTCAGTGTGTGTCACTGTGTGTGTGTGTCAGTGTGTATCACTGTGTGTGTGTGTGTGTCAGTGTGTATCACTGTGTGTGTGGGTCAGTGTGTGTCACTGTGTGTGTGTCAGTGTGTATCACTGTGTGTGTGTGTGTGTGTGTGTGTCAGTGTGTATCACTGTGTGTGTGTGTGTCAGTGTGTATCACTATGTGTGTGGGTCAGTGTGTGTCACTGTGTGTGTGTCAGTGTGTATCACTGTGTGTGTGTCAGTGTGTATCACTGTGTGTGTGTGTGCCAGTGCGTATCACTGTGTGTGTCAGTGTGTGTCACTGTGTGTGTGTGTCAGTGTGTCTCACTGTGTGTGTGCATGTCAGTGTGTGTCACTGTGTGTGTGTGGGTCAGTGTGTATCACTGTGTGTGTGTGTCAGTGTGTGTCACTGTGTGTGTGTATTAGTGTGTGTCACTGTGAGTGTGTGTGTCAGTGTGTATCACTGTGTGTGTGTGTCAGTGTGTATCACTGTGTGTGTGTATCAGTGTGTGTCACTGTATGTGTGAGAGTGTGTCTCACTGTGTGCGTGTATCAGTGTGTGTCACTGTGTGTGTGTCAATGTGTATCACGGTGTGTGTGTGTCAGTGTGTCTCACTGTGTGCGTGTATCAGTGTGTGTCACTGTGTGTGTGTCAGTGTGTATCACTGTGTGTGTATCAGTGTGTGTCACTGTGTGTGTGTCAGTGTGTATCACTGTGTGTGTGTCAGTGTGTATCACTGTGTGTGTGTGTCAGTGTGTCTCACTGTGTGTGTTTCAGTGTGTCTCACTGTGTGTGTGTGTGTCAGTGTGTATCACTGTGTGTGTGTGTCAGTGTGTGTCACTGTGTGTGTGAGTGTGTGTCAGTGTGTATCACTGTGTGTGTGTGTCAGTGTGTGTCACTGTGTGTGTGAGTGTGTGTCAGTGTGTATCACTGTGTGTGTGTGTCAGTGTGTCTCACTGTGTGTGTGTGTCAGTGTGTCTCACTGTGTGTGTGTGTCAGTGTGTATCACTGTGTGTGTGTCTCACTGTGTGTGTGCATGTCAGTGTGTGTCACTGTGTGTGTGAGTGTGTGTCAGTGTGTATCACTGTGTGTTTTTGTCAGTGTGTGTGTGTGTCAGTGTGTGTCACTGTGTGTGTGTGTGTATCAGTGTGTGTGAGGGTCAGTGTCGATGTGTGTGTCAGTGTGTGTCACTGTGTGTGTGAGTGTGTGTGTCAGTGTGCATCACTGTGTGTGTGTGTGGGTCAGTGTGTATCACTGTGTGTGTGTGGGTCAGTGTGTGTCACTGTGTGTGTGTCACTGAGTGTGTGTGTGTCAGTGTGTATCACTGTGTGTGTGTGTCAGTGTGTATCACTGTGTGTGTGAGTGTGTGTGTGTCGTGTGCATCACTGTGTGTGTGTATGGTTCAGTGTGTATCACTGAGTGTGTGTGGGTCAGTGTGTGTCACTGTGTGTGTCAGTGTGTATCACTGTGTGTGTGTGTCAGTGTGTATCACTGTGTGTGTGTGTGTCAGTGTGTATCACTGCGTGTGTGAGGGACAGTGTCACTGTGTGTGTGTGTGTGTGTGTCAGTGTGTATCACTGTGTGTGTGTCAGTGTGTGTCACTGTGTATGGTGTGTCAGTGTGTATCACAGTGTGTGTGTGTGTCAGTGCGTATCACTGTGTGTGTCAGTGTGTATCACTGTGTGTGTGTGTCAGTGTGTATCACTGTGTGTGTGGGTCAGTGTGTATCACTGTGTGTGTGTGTGGGTCAGTGTGTATCACTGTGTGTGTGTGTCAGTGTGTATCACTGCGTGTGTGAGGGACAGTGTCACTGTCTGTGTGTGTGTGTCAGTGTGTATCACTGTGTGTGTGTCAGTGTGTGTGCACTGTGTGTGTGTGTCAGTGTGTATCACTGTGTGTGTGTGTCAGTGTGTATCACTGTGTGTGTGTGTGTGTCAGTGCGTATCACTGTGTGTGTCAGTGTGTATCACTGTGCGTGTGTGTCAGTGTGTATCACTGTGTGTGTGTGTGTGTCAGTGTGTATCACTGTGTGTATGTGTCAATGTGTATCACTGTGTGTGTGTCATGTGTATCACTGTGTGTGTATGTTCAATGTGTATCACTGTGTGTGTGTCAATGTGTATCACTGTGTGTGTGTCAATGTGTATCACTGTGTGTGTGAGTGTGTGTCAGTGTGTATCACTGTGTGTGTGTATCAGTGTGTGTCACTGTGTGTGTGAGTGTGTGTCAGTGTGTATCACTGTGTGTGTGTGTCAGTGTGTCTCACTGTGTGTGTGTGTCAGTGTGTCTCACTGTGTGTGTGTGTCAGTGTGTATCACTGTGTGTGTGTCTCACTGTGTGTGTGCATGTCAGTGTGTGTCACTGTGTGTGTGAGTGTGTGTCAGTGTGTACACTTGTGTGTTTTGTCATGTGTGTGTGTGTCAGTGTGTGTCATTGTGTGTGTGTGCGTGTCAGTGTGTGTGAGGGTCAGTGTCGATGTGTGTGTCAGTGTGTGTCACTGTGTGTGTGAGTGTGTGTGTCAGTGTGCATCACTGTGTGTGTGTGTGTGTGGGTCGTGTGTATCACTGTGTGTGTGTGGGTCAGTGTGTATCACTGTGTGTGTGTCTGTTAGTGTGTATCACTGTGTGTGTGAGTGTGGTGTGTGTCAGTGTGCATCACTGTGTGTGTGTATGGTTCAGTGTGTATCACTGAGTGTGTGTGGGTCAGTGTGTGTCACTGTGTGTGTCAGTGTGTATCACTGTGTGTGTGTGTCAGTGTGTATCACTGTGTGTGTGTGTGGGTCAGTGTGTATCACTGTGTGTGTGTGTCAGTGTGTATCACTGAAGTGTGAGATGACAGTGTCACTGTGTGTGTGTGTGTCAGTGTGTATCACTGTGTGTGTGTCAGTGTGTGTCACTGTGTGTGTGTGTCAGTGTGTATCACTGTGTGTGTGTGTGTGTCAGTGCGTATCACTGTGCGTGTCAGTGTGTATCACTGTGTGTGTGTGTCAGTGTGTCTCACTGTGTGCGTGTATCAGTGTGTGTCACTGTGTGTGTGTCAGTGTGTATCACTGTGTGTGTATCAGTGTGTGTCAGTGTGTGTGTGTCAGTGTGTATCACTGTGTGTGTGTCAGTGTGTATCACTGTGTGTGTGTCAGTGTGTCTCACTGTGTGTGTGTGTCAGTGTGTCTCCTGTGTGTGTGTGTGTCAGTGTGTATCACTGTGTGTGTGTGTCAGTGTGTGTCACTGTGTGTGTGAGTGTGTGTCAGTGTGTATCACTGTGTGTGTGTGTCAGTGTGTGTCACTGTGTGTGTGAGTGTGTGTCAGTGTGTATCACGTGTGTGTGTGTCAGTGTGTCTCACTGTGTGTGTGTGTCAGTGTGTCTCACTGTGTGTGTGTGTCAGTGTGTATCACTGTGTGTGTGTCTCACTGTGTGTGTGCATGTCAGTGTGTGTCACTGTGTGTGTGAGTGTGTGTCAGTGTGTATCACTGTGTGTTTTTGTCAGTGTGTGTGTGTGTCAGTGTGTGTCACTGTGTGTGTGTGTGTATCAGTGTGTGTGAGGGTCAGTGTCGATGTGTGTGTCAGTGTGTGTCACTGTGTGTGTGAGTGTGTGTGTCAGTGTGCATCACTGTGTGTGTGTGTGGGTCAGTGTACACTGTGTGTGTGTGGGTCAGTGTGTGTCACTGTGTGTGTGTCACTGAGTGTGTGTGTGTCATGTGTATCACTGTGTGTGTGTGTCCATGCGTATCACTGTGTGTGTGAGTGTGTGTGTGTCGTGTGCATCACTGTGTGTGTGTATGGTTCAGTGTGTATCACTGAGTGTGTGTGGGTCAGTGTGTGTCACTGTGTGTGTCAGTGTGTATCACTGTGTGTGTGTGTCAGTGTGTATCACTGTGTGTGTGTGTGGGTCAGTGTGTATCACTGTGTGTGTGTGTGTCAGTGTGTATCACTGCGTTGTGAGGGACAGTGTCACTGTGTGTGTGTGTGTGTGTGTCAGTGTGTATCACTGTGTGTGTGTCAGTGTGTGTCACTGTGTGTGTGTGTCAGTGTGTATCACAGTGTGTGTGTGTGTCAGTGCGTATCACTGTGTGTGTCAGTGTGTATCACTGTGTGTGTGTGTCAGTGTGTATCACTGTGTGTGTGGGTCAGTGTGTATCACTGTGTGTGTGTGTGTGGTCAGTGTGTATCACTGTGTGTGTGTGTCAGTGTGTATCACTGCGTGTGTGAGGGACAGTGTCACTGTCTGTGTGTGTGTGTCAGTGTGTATCACTGTGTGTGTGTCAGTGTGTGTCCACTGTGTGTGGTGTGTCAGTGTGTATCACTGTGTGTGTGTGTCAGTGTGTATCACTGTGTGTGTGTGTCAGTGCGTATCACTGTGTGTGTCAGTGTGTATCACTGTGCGTGTGTGTCAGTGTGTATCACTGTGTGTGTGTGTGTCCAGTGTGTATCACTGTGTGTATGTGTCAATGTGTATCACTGTGTGTGTGTCAGTGTGTATCACTGTGTATATGTGTCAATGTGTATCACTGTGGTGTGTCAATGTGTATCACTGTGTGTGTGTCAATGTGTATCACTGTGTGTGTGAGTGTGTGTCAGTGTGTATCACTGTGTGTGTGTATCAGTGTGTGTCACTGTGTGTGTGAGTGTGTGTCAGTGTGTATCACTGTGTGTGTTTGTCAGTGTGTCTCACTGTGTGTGTGTGTCAGTGTGTCTCACTGTGTGTGTGTGTCAGTGTGTATCACTGTGTGTGTGTCTCACTGTGTGTGTGCATGTCAGTGTGTGTCACTGTGTGTGTGAGTGTGTGTCAGTGTGTATCACTGTGTGTTTTTGTCAGTGTGTGTGTGTGTCAGTGTGTGTTACTGTGTGTGTGTGTGTGTCAGTGTGTGTGAGGGTCAGTGTCGATGTGTGTGTCAGTGTGTGTCACTGTGTGTGTGAGTGTGTGTGTGTCAGTGTGCATCACTGTGTGTGTGTGTGTGGGTCGGTGTGTATCACTGTGGGTGTGTGTGTCAGTGTGTATCACTGTGTGTGTGTGTGTCAGTGTGTATCACTGTGTGTGTGAGTGTGTGTGTGTCAGTGTGCATCACTGTGTGTGTGTATGGTTCAGTGTGTATCACTGAGTGTGTGTGGGTCAGTGTGTGTCACTGTGTGTGTCAGTGTGTATCACTGTGTGTGTGTGTCAGTGTGTATCACTGTGTGTGGTATCAGTGTGTGTCACTGTATGTGTTTCAGTGTGTCTCACTGTGTGCGTGTATCAGTGTGTGTCACTGTGTGTGTGTCAGTGTGTATCACCGTGTGTGTGTGTCAGTGTGTCTCCACTGTGTGCGTGTATCAGTGTGTGTCACTGTGTGTGTCAGTGTGTATCACTGTGAGTGTGTGTCCAGTGTGTATCACTGTGTGTGTGCGTGTCAGTGTGTCTCACTGTGTGTGTGTGTCAGTGTGTATCACTGTGTGTGTGTATTAGTGTGTGTCACTGTGTGTGTGTGTCAGTGTGTATCACTGTGTGTGTGTGTCAGTGTGTATCACTGTGTGTGTGTGTCAGTGTGTATCCACTGCGTGTGTGTGTCAGTGTGTCTCACTGTGTGTGTGTGTCAGTGTGTCTCACTGTGTGTGTGTGTGTCAGTGTGTATCACTGTGTGTGTGTGTCAGTGTGTGTCACTGTGTGTGTGAGTGTGTGTCAGTGTGTATCACTGTGTGTGTGTGTCAGTGTGTGTCACTGTGTGTGTGAGTGTGTGTCAGTGTGTATCACTGTGTGTGTGTGTCAGTGTGTCTCACTGTGTGTGTGTGTCAGTGTGTCTCACTGTGTGTGTGTGTCAGTGTGTATCACTGTGTGTGTGTCTCACTGTGTGTGTGCATGTCAGTGTGTATCACTGTGTGTGTGTGTCAGTGTGTGTCACTGTGTGTGTGAGTGTGTGTCAGTGTGTATCACTGTGTGTGTGTGTCAGTGTGTCTCACTGTGTGTGTGTGTCAGTGTGTCTCACTGTGTGTGTGTGTCAGTGTGTATCACTGTGTGTGTGTCTCACTGTGTGTGTGCATGTCAGTGTGTGTCACTGTTTGTGTGAGTGTGTGTCAGTGTGTATCACTGTGTGTTTTTGTCAGTGTGTGTGTGTGTCAGTGTGTGTCACTGTGTGTGTGTGTGTATCAGTGTGTGTGAGGGTCAGTGTCGATGTGTGTGTCAGTGTGTGTCACTGTGTGTGTGAGTGTGTGTGTCAGTGTGCATCACTGTGTGTGTGTGTGTGTGGGTCAGTGTGTATCACTGTGTGTGTGTGGGTCAGTGTGTGTCACTGTGTGTCTGTGTGTATCACTGTGTGTGTGTCACTGAGTGTGTGTGTGTCAGTGTGTATCACTGTGTGTGTGTGTCAGTGTGTATCACTGTGTGTGTGAGTGTGTGTGTGTGTCAGTGTGCATCACTGTGTGTGTGTATGGTTCAGTGTGTATCACTGAGTGTGGGTGGGTCAGTGTGTGTCACTGTGTGTGTCAGTGTGTATCACTGTGTGTGTGTGTCAGTGTGTATCACTGTGTGTGTGTGTGGGTCAGTGTGTATCACTGTGTGTGTGTGTGTCAGTGTGTATCACTGCGTGTGTGAGGGACAGTGTCACTGTGTGTGTGTGTGTGTGTGTCAGTGTGTATCACTGTGTGTGTGTCAGTGTGTGTCACTGTGTGTGTGTGTCAGTGTGTATCACTGTGTGTGTGTGTGTCAGTGCTTATCACTGTGTGTGTCAGTGTGTATCACTGTGTGTGTGTGTCAGTGTGTATCACTGTGTGTGTGGGTCAGTGTGTATCACTGTGTGTGTGTGTGGGTCAGTGTGTATCACTGTGTGTGCGTGTGTGAGGGACAGTGTCCATGTGTGTGTGTGTGTGTGTCAGTGTGTATCACTGTGTGTGTGTCAGTGTGTGTCACTGTGTGTGTGTGTCAGTGTGTATCACTGTGTGTGTGTGTCAGTGTGTATCACTGTGTGTGTGTGTGTGTCAGTGCGTATCACTGTGTGTGTCATGTGTGTATCACTGTGCGTGTGTGTCAGTGTGTATCACTGTGTGTGTGTGTGTGTCAGTGTGTATCACTGTGTGTATGTGTGTATGTGTCAATGTGTATCACTGTGTGTGTGTCAGTGTGTATCACTGGTGTGTGTATGTGTCAATGTGTATCACTGTGTGTTTGTCAATGTGTAATCACTGTGTGTGTGTCAATGTGTATCACTGTGTGTGTATGTGTCAATGTGTATCACTGGTGTGTTTGTCAATGTGTATCACTGTGTGTGTGTCAATGTGTATCACTGTATGTGTGTGTGTGTGTGCCAGTGCGTATCAGTGTGTGTGACAGTGTGTATCACTGTTTGTGTGTGTCAGTGTGTATCACTGTGTGTGTGTGTGTGGGTCAGTGTGTATCACTGTGTGTGTGTGCACGTGTGTATCACTGCTGTGTGAGGGACAGTGTCACTGTGTGTGTGTGTGTGTGTCAGTGTGTATCACTGTGTGTGTGTCAGTGTGTGTCACTGTGTGTGTGTGTCAGTGTGTATCACTGTGTGTGTGTGTGTGTCAGTGTGTATCACTGTGTGTGTGTCAGTGTGTATCACTGTGTGTGTGTGTGCCAGTGCGTATCACTGTGTGTGTCAGTGTGTGTCACTGTGTGTGTGTGTCAGTGTGTATCACTGTGTGTGTGTGTGGGTCAGTGTGTATCACTGTGTGTGTGTGTGTCAGGGTGTATCACTGCGTGTGTGAGGGACAGTGTCACTGTCTTTGTGTGTGTGTGTGTGTGTGTCAGTGTGTATCACTGTGTGTGTGTCAGTGTGTGTCACTGTGGGTGTGTGTCAGTGTGTATCACGATGTGTGTGTGTGTGTGTGTCAGTGTGTATCACTGTGTGTGTGGGTCAGTGTGTGTCACTGTGTGTGTGTCAGTGTGTATCACTGTGTGTGTGTGTGTGTGTCAGTGTGTATCACTGTGTGTGTGTGTCAGTGTGTATCACTGTGTGTGTATGTGTCAGTGTGTATCACTGTGTGTGTGTGTCTCAGTGTGTATCACTGTGTGTGTGTCACTGAGTGTGTGTGTGTCAGGTGTATCACTGTGTGTGTGAGTGTGTGTGTCAGTGTGCATCACTGTGTGTGTCAGTGTGCATCACTGTGTGTGTGTATGGTTCAGTGTGTATCACTGAGTGTGTGTGTGTGTGTGTCAGTGTGTATCACTGTGTATGTGTCACTGTGTGTCACTGAGTGTGTGTCAGTGTGTATCACTGTGTGTGTGTCACTGTGTGTCACTGAGTGTGTGTGTGTCAGTGTGTATCACTGTGTGTGTGTCAGTGTGTATCACTCTGTGTGTGGGTCAGTGTGTATCACTGTGTGTGTGTGTGTCATTGTGTATCACTGGGCGTGTGTGTGTGTGTGTGTGTCAGTGTGTATCACTGTGTGAGTGTGTGTGTGTGTGTGTCAGTGTGTATCACTGCGTGTGTGTGTGTGTGTGGGTGTCAGTGTGTATCACTGCGTGTGTGTGTGTGTGTGTCAGTGTGTATCACTGCGTGTGTGAGCGACAGTGTCACTGTGTGTGTGTGTGTCACTTTGTGTGTGAGTGTGTGTGTCACTGTGCATCATTGTGTGTGTGTGTGTGTGGGTCAGTGTGTATCACTCTGTGTGTGTCTGTGTCAGTGCGTGTCACTGTGTGTGTCAGTGTGTATCACTGTGTGTGTGTGTGTTTGTGTGTCAATGTGTATCACTGCGTGTGTGAGCGACAGTGTAACTGTGTGTGTGTGTGTGTGTGTGTGTGTCAGTGTGTATCAATGTGTGTGTGTAACATGTGTGTGAGTGTGTGTGTCAGTGTGCATCACTGTGTGTGTGTGTGTGTGTGCAGTGTGTATCACTGTGTGTGTGTGTGTGTGGGTCAGTGTGTGTCACTGTGTGTGTCAGTATGTACACTGTGTGTGTGTGTCAGTGTGTATCACTGTGTGTGTCACTGTGTGTGTGTGTGTGTCAGTGTGTACACTGTGTCTGTGTGTGTCAGTGTGTATCATGTGTGTGTGTGTATGTGTCAATGTGTATCACTGTGTATGTGTGTTTGTGTGTCAGTGTGTATCACTGTGTGTGTGTGGTCAGTGTGTGTCACTGTGTGTGTCAGTATGTATCACTGTGTGTGTGTGTCAGCGTGTATCACTGTGTGTGTCACTGGGTGTGTGTGTGTGTGTCAGTGTGTATCACTCTGTGTGTGTGTGTGTGTGTGTGCCAGTGCGTATCACTGTGTGTGTCAGTGTGTATCACTGTGTGTGTGTGTGTCAGTGTGTATCACTGTGTGTGTGTGTGTGTGTCAGTGTGTATCACTGTGTGTGTGTGTGTGTCAATGTGTATCACTGTGTGTGTGTGTCAATGTGTATCACTGTGTGTGTGTGTGGGTCAGTGTGTATCACTGTGTGTGTGTGTCAGTGTGTATCACTGCGTGTGTGAGGGACAGTGTCACTGTGTGTGTGTGTGTGTGCAGTGTGTATCACTGTGTGTGTGTCAGTGTGTGTCACTGTGTGTGTGTGTCAGTGTGTATCACTGTGTGTGTGTGTGTGTCAGTGTTTATCACTGTGTGGTGTGGGTCAGTGTGTGTCACTGTGTGTGTGTCAGTGTGTATCACTGTGTGTGTGTGTGTGTGTGTGTGTGTCAGTGTGTATCACTGTGTGTGTGTGTGTCAGTGTGTATCACTATGTGTGTGTCAGTGTGTGTCACCGTGTGTGTGTCAGTGTGTATCACTGTGTGTGTGTCAGTGTGTATCACTGTGTTGTGTGTGTGCCAGTGCGTATCACCTGTGTGTGTCAGTGTGTGTCACTGTGTGTGTGTGTCAGTGTGCCTCACTGTGTGTGTGCATGTCAGTGTGTGTCACTGTGTGTGTGTGTGGTCAGTGTGTATCACTGTGGTGTGTGTGTCAGTGTGTGTCACGTGTGTGTGTATTAGTGTGTGTCACTGTGTGTGTGTGTCAGTGTGTATCACTGTGTGTGTGTGTCAGTGTGTATCACTGTGTGTGTGTATCAGTGTGTGTCACTGTATGTGGTGTCAGTGTGTCTCACTGTGTGCGTGTATCAGTGTGTGTGCACTGTGTGTGTGTCAATGTGTATCACGGGTGTGTGTGTGTCAGTGTGTCTCACTGTGTGCGTGTATCAGTGTGTGTCACTGGTGTGTGTGTCAGTTGTGTATCACTGTGTGTGTATCAGTGTGTGTCACTGTGTGTGTGTCAGTGTGTATCACTGTTTGTGTGTCAGTGTGTCTCACTGTGTGTGTGTGTCAGTGTGTCTCACTGTGTGGTATGTCAGTGTGTATCACTGTGTGTGTGTGTGTCAGTGTGTGTCACTGTGTGTGTGAGTGTGTGTCAGTGTGTATCACTGTGTGTGTGTGTCAGTGTGTGTCACTGTGTGTGTGAGTGTGTGTGGCAGTGTGTATCACTGTGTGTGTGTGTCAGTGTGTCTCACTGTGTGTGTGTGTCAGTGTGTCTCACTGTGTGTGTGTCATGTGTGTATCACTGTGTGTGTGTCTCACTGTGTGTGTGCATGCAGGTGTGTCATTGTGTGTGTGAGTGTGTCAGTGTGTATCACTGTTTGGTTTTTGTCAGTGTGTGTGTGTGTCAGTGTGTGTCACTGTGTGTGTGTGTGTATCAGTGTGTGTGAGGGTCAGTGTCGATGTGTGTGTCAGCGTGTGTCACTGTGTGTGTGAGTGTGTGTGTCAGTGTGCATCACTGTGTGTGTGTGTGGGTCAGTGTGTATCACTGTGTGTGTGTGGGTCAGTGTGTGTCACTGTGTGTGTGTCACTGAGTGTGTGTGTGTCAGTGTGTATCACTGTGTGTGTGTGTCAGTGTGTATCACTGTGTGTGTGAGTGTGTGTGTGTCGTGTGCATCACTGTGTGTGTGTATGGTTCAGTGTGTATCACTGAGTGTGTGTGGGTCAGTGTGTGTCACTGTGTGTGTCAGTGTGTATCACTGTGTGTGTGTGTCAGTGTGTATCACTGTGTGTGTGTGTGTCAGTGTGTATCACTGCGTGTGTGAGGGACAGTGTCACTGTGTGTGTGTGTGTGTGTCAGTGTGTATCACTGTGTGTGTGTCAGTGTGTGTCACTGTGTATGTGTGTCAGTGTGTATCACAGTGTGTGTGTGTGTCAGTGCGTATCACTGTGTGTGTCAGTGTGTATCACTGTGTGTGTGTGTCAGTGTGTATCACTGTGTGTGTGGGTCAGTGTGTATCACTGGTGTGTGTGTGGGTCAGTGTGTATCACTGTGTGTGTGTGTGTCAGTGTGTATCACTGCGTGTGTGAGGGACAGTGTCACTGTCTGTGTGGTGTGTGTCAGTGTGTATCACTGTGTGTGTGTCAGTGTGTGTCACTGTGTGTGTGTGTCAGTGTGTATCACTGTGTGTGTGTGTCAGTGTGTATCACTGTGTGTGTGTGTGTGTCCTGTGCGTATCACTGAGTGTGTCAGTGTGTATCACTGTGCGTGTGTGTCAGTGTGTATCACTGTGTGTGTGTGTGTGTCAGTGTGTATCACTGTGTGTATGTGTCAATGTGTATCACTGTGTGTGTGTTCAGTGTGTATCACTGTGTGTGTATGTGTCAATGTGTATCACTGTGTGTTGTCAATGTGTATCACTGTGTGTGTGTCAATGTGTATCACTGTGTGTGTGAGTGTGTGTCAGTGTGTATCACTGTGTGTGTGTATCAGTGTGTGTCACTGTGTGTGTGAGTGTGTGTCAGTGTGTATCACTGTGTGTGTGTGTCAGTGTGTCTCACTGTGTGTGTGTGTCAGTGTGTCTCACTGTGTGTGTGTGTCCAGTGTGTATCACTGTGTGTGTGTCTCACTGTGTGTGTGCATGTCAGTGTGTGTCACTGTGTGTGTGAGTGTGTGTCAGTGTGTATCACTGTGTGTTTTTGTCAGTGTGTGTGTGTGTCAGTGTGTGTCATTGTGTGTGTGTGCGTGTCAGTGTGTGTGAGGGTCAGTGTCGATGTGTGTGTCAGTGTGTGTCACTGTGTGTGTGAGTGTGTGTGTCAGTGTGCATCACTGTGTGTGTGTGTGTGTGGGTCGGTGTGTATCACTGTGTGTGTGTTGGTCAGTGTGTATCACTGTGTGTGTGTCTGTTAGTGTGTATCACTGTGTGTGTGAGTGTGTGTGTGTCAGTGTGCATCACGTGTGTGTGTATGGTTCAGTGTGTATCACTGAGTGTGTGTGGGTCAGTGTGTGTCACTGTGTGTGTCAGTGTGTATCACTGTGTGTGTGTGTCTGTGTGTATCACTGTGTGGTGTGTGTGTGGTCAGTGTGTATCACTGTGTGTGTGTGTCAGTGTGTATCACTGCGTGTGTGAGGGACAGTGTCACTGTGTGTGTGTGTGTCAGTGTGTATCACTGTGTGTGTGTCAGTGTGTGTCACTGTGTGTGTGTGTCAGTGTGTATCACTGTGTGTGTGTGTGTGTCAGTGCGTATCACTGTGCGTGTCAGTGTGTATCACTGTGTGTGTGTGTCAGTGTGTACACTGTGTGTGTGGGTCAGTGTGTATCACTGTGTGTGTGTGTGGGTCAGTGTGTATCACTGTGTGTGTGTGTGTCAGTGTGTATCACTGCGTGTGTGAGGGACAGTGTCACTGTCTGTGTGTGTGTGTGTCAGTGTGTATCACTGTGTGTGTCAGTGTGTGTCACTGTGTGTGTGTGTCAGTGTGTATCACTGTGTGTGTGTGTCAGTGTGTATCACTGTGTGTGTGTGTGTGTCAGTGCGTATCACTGTGCGTGTGTGTCAGTGTGTATCACTGTGTGTATGTGTGTATGTGTCAATGTGTATCACTGTGTGTGTGTCAGTGTGTATCACTGTGTGTTTATGTGTCAATGTGTATCACTGTGTGTGTGTCAATGTGTATCACTGTGTGTGTGTCAATGTGTATCACTGTGTGTGTGTGTGTGTGTGTGTGGCCAGTGCGTATCAGTGTGTGTGACAGTGTGTATCACTATTTGTGTGTGTCAGTGTGTATCACTGTGTGTGTGCGTGTGGGTCAGTGTGTATCACTGTGTGTGTGTGTCAGTGTGTATCACTGCGTGTGTGAGGGACAGTGTCACTGTGTGTGTGTGTGTGTGTGTGTGTCATTGTGTATCACTGTGTGTGTGTCAGTGTGTGTCACTGTGTGTGTGTGTTAGTGTGTATCACTGTGTGTGTCTGTGTGTGTCAGTGTGTATCACTGTGTGTGTGGGTCAGTGTGTGTCACTGTGTGTGTGTCAGTGTGTATCACTGTGTGTGTGTGTGTCAGTGTGTATCACTGTGTGTGTGTGTGTGTGTGTCAGTGTGTATCGCTGTGTGTGTGTGTGTGTGTCAGTGTGTATCGCTGTGTGTGTGTGTGTGTGTGTCAGTGTGTATCACCCTGTGTGTGGGTCAGTGTGTTTCACTGTGCGTGTGTCAGTGTGTATCACTGTGTGTGTGTGTGTGTGTGGTTAGTGTGTGTCACTGTGTGTGTGTCAGTGTGTATCACTGTGTGTGTGTCAGTGTGTATCACTGTGTGTGTGTGTGCCAGTGCGTATCACTGTGTGTGTCAGTGTGTGTCACTGTGTGTGTGTTTCAGTGTGTATCACTGTGTGTGTGTGTGTGTGTGTCAGTGTGTATCACTGTGTGTGTGTGTGTCAGTGCGTTTCACTGCGTGTTGGGAGGGACAGTGTCACTGTGTGTGTGTGTGTGTGTGTGTTTGTGTGACAGTGTGTATCACTGTGTGTGTGTCAGTGTGTGTCACTGTGTGTGTGTGTCAGTGTGTATCACTGTGTGTGTGTGTGTGTGTGTGTGTGTGTGTGTGTGTCAGTGTGTATCACTGTGTGTGTGTGTGTCAGTGTGTTACACTCTGTGTGTGGGTCAGTGTGTTTCACTGTGTGTGTGTCAGTGTGTATCACTGTGGTGTGTGTGTGTGGGTTAGTGTGTGT